>NW_026882009.1:0-38629 GCF_032173495.1 Musca vetustissima
CCGCCGATTTAGCTGTAATTTAGTATTTTGAATTCTTAATAGGTACTAAATCTCCCCACAAAAAATTATGAAGTATAGATATCCATTTTTTCGGATAGCCCTCATATAAGGGTACCTCCAATTTTCGGTATTTTGGGGGTCTTGAGCGCGTTTTTCTACCGAATTTGCTGCAATTTGGTATTTTGTAGTCGTATATGGTAACAAATCTACCTACCAAAAATTATTAATATTCGCCCCCTTTTGGTAGTAGTCCTCATATAAGGTAGTCCCCATATAACCCCCTTTTTATACCCTCCACCATAGTATTATCGAGGAGTTATGTAGTTTTGTTTTTCCGTTTGTAACGCATCGAAATACTCATTTCCGACCCTATAAAGTATATATATTCTTGATCAGCGTAAAATTCTAAGACGATTTATGCATGTCCGTCTGTCCGTCTGTCTGTTGTAATCACTCTAGCGTCTAAACCAATTGAGATAGAGCCCCAAAATTTTCCATAGAGTCGTCTTTTGTCTGCAGGCAGGTCAAGTTCGAAGATGGGCTATATCAGTCCACGTTTAGGCATAGCTCCCATATAAGGATACCCCCCAATAAGGAGCGTGTTTTTCAACCGAATTCGCCCAATTTTTCGGTCCATTTTTTGGACAGCCCCATGAGGTAACCCCAAAATTTCGGTATTTTGAAATAAACCTACTAAAAATTATAAATATAGGTCAATTTTTTCTGGTACCCCCCATATAACGGTACCTCTCAATTTTCGGTATTTTGGGGTTCTTGACCGCGTTTTACAACGGAATTCGCTGAAATTTGCTATATTGGGTTCCTATTGGGTAATAAATTTCTCCACAAAAAATTATGGATATAGGTCCACTTTTTCTGGTAGTCCCCATATAACGGTACCTCCTAATTTTCAGTATTTTGGGGGTTTTGATCGTATTTTTCCGCCGATTTAGCTGTAATTTAGTATTTTGAATTCTTAATAGGTACTAAATCTCCCCACAAAAAATTATGAATATAGATCCATTTTTTCGGATAGCCCCCATATAAGGATACCCCCAATTTTCGGTATTTTGGGGTTCTTGAACGCGTTTATCAACCGAATTTGCTGCAATTTGGTATTTTGTAGTCGTATATGGTAACAAATCTCCCTACCAAAAATTATTAATATTCGCCCCCTTTTTGGGGTAGTCCCCATATAACCCCCTTTTTTATATTAAAATAGTTATCTGATTTGTCACGCGTTTTAGTTTTGGTTCTAAGACTCTGTTGTAATCATTTCACCTGCGGAGGATAGCGAGATAAAAAATTAGAACGTAAGGTTCGATAATGAACTATAGCCGCATTTAGACCTAGCCCCTGTGTGGAGGTACCAGAAGAAGTGGACCGATATTCCCCATCTTCGAATTTGAACTAAGTTTGGAAGAAATAATAAGATGTGCGAGGTTTGAATGAAATCCAACTTTACTGAAACGGATTTGGTCCAAAGAAACATGGTCTAGAACCAAAATTTTCGATGTGTTAAAGTGTATACACCGTCATTAGCTGTAAGGCTGAAGGTATAATTATCCATTAAAATTTTCTGAAATTTGTATTGTTGTTTACATTATGGTTTACATAATCCGTTTTTAGAAATGTCGGTATAGGTCCACTTTTTGACATGTTCCCTATTATTTCATTTCTAGTACCTGCCCGTATATATAAACAAGTAACGCTTTTTTACTTGTTTATATTGAAATAGTTATCTGATTTGTCACGCGTTTTAGTTTTGGTTCTAAGACTCTGTTGTAATCATTTCACCTGCGGAGGATAGCGAGATAAAAAATTAGAACGTAAGGTTCGATAATGAACTATAGCCGCATTTAGACCTAGCCCCTGTGTGGAGGTACCAGAAGAAGTGGACCGATATTCCCCATCTTCGAATTTGAACTAAGTTTGGAAGAAATAATAAGATGTGCGAGGTTTGAATGAAATCCAACTTTACTGAAACGGATTTGGTCCAAAGAAACATGGTCTAGAACCAAAATTTTCGATGTGTTAAAGTGTATACACCGTCATTAGCTGTAAGGCTGAAGGTATAATTATCCATTAAAATTTTCTGAAATTTGTATTGTTGTTTACATTATGGTTTACATAATCCGTTTTTAGAAATGTCGGTATAGGTCCACTTTTTGACATGTTCCCTATTATTTCATTTCTAGTACCTGCCCGTATATCTATGGTGGAGGGTATCCAAAGTTCGGCCCGGCCGAACTTAACGCTTTTTTACTTGTTTATATTAAAATAGTTATGCAATTTGTTATCCACAAAGCTGAGGGTATAATTGTCCATTAAAAAATTTTGAAATTTGTTTTATAGTTTACATTGTGATTTACATAACCGGTTTGTGGAAATGTCGATATAGGTCCACTTTTTCGTATTTTCCCTATATTTTCATTTGATGTACCTGTCAGTATATCAATAGTGGAGGGTATCCTAAGTTCGGCGCGGCCGAACTTAATGCTTTCTCACTTGTTTTATTTTAAAATAGTATGATGATTTTTTCCGTGTGTTGGGGTTATCCCATATAGCTGTATTCCACCATAGTAGGGAGGTCATTCGGTAGACGAAATTTTCATAGTATGGAATTCTAAACCGATTTAGTCGATTTAGCCACATGTTGTAATCATTTTTCTCTCGGAGGATATCGACATAAAAACTAAAACGCGAGGTTTGAAAATTAACTGTATCGATCCGCATTTAGGACCAGGCCCTATTAAAACATCCTACATATTTAATATTAAGCGTGGAACTTGAGTTACATCGGCCCTTAATTAGGCCTAACCCCTTATATAATGAAAACACCAAGTAATTGCTAATTACTACACAATGTTGTCAATATTGTTCCTGCTTTAGTATGCCTCATATATAATATTGCCCTTTAAATTGGAGTATTTTCAGGATTTTATACACATGTTTCACCGTACCATGCCTTAATAACACTGTGCGACAAATTTGCAGACTTCAGTTAATTTTATACTGTAAATTTCTTAAAAACTATTGAATATAAATATATAGTTTATACAGAGACTTGATGTAGATTTTGACGTAGAAATTTTATTCTTTGACATTATATACCTAAAATTAAGTTTCAGCACTTTGTCGAAAAAAATACTCTGAAATGTCTCTGAAAAAAATACAAGAACATTTTGAATTTTGTTTCAAAATGTATGACTATATATTCCGTATTTATATTATATATAGATTTCTCTTGTTCAGTGACTTATGCTAAAAAGTGATGGAGAATATTTTTGTCCCTTGTACCATTCTTCTAAAATGTCATCTTGTTGGAAAAATGGGTAAAAACTAGTAATAAGTACGATATTAACCCTAAAATGAGTTTTTGTTTTTTTTTAAGATTTTTGACGTTTAGACTGATTTTTGAATTTTAGTGTATTCTGAGACGTATAGTAAAACTTTATGGCGAACATTTCTGTAGATCATTCGGAGCAGCTTTAACCCCGTTTTGAATGGGTCTCAATCACTCCTGGAAAAAGGTACCAAAAAGACCCCTTTAATGAGTCGGCTGACGGTTAAAGTTGCATACCAAAATCTTCCTCGATATTTTATCAGTAATATTGCCGAAGACACTATATACCTAAAATGCAAGGATTTCAAGAAATCATAATTCGAAAATTATCAAAATTCTTGAAAAGGGGGAATATTGCCAACCCTTTTTAGGTTACCTCCCGACGTAAACTTTCAAAGCGCCGATACACGTGTCTTCTTTTTTAGCCCCTCTTTCATAATCTGTTGGAATTTCCCGGTAATTATTGTTTTTTTTTGTTGCACAGTGTAAAATATGTCAAAATTTTAGGGTTTTTGAGATTTTAGGAAAATTGAAATTGCTGAATTTTCTATTTGGTTTACAACAATCGATTAGAAGAATTGACGTTTTATGTAGGTTTCCTATGTTTTCATTTCAAAAAATTGTCAGTATTTCTATGGTGGAGGGTATCCAAAGTTCGGGCGGCCGAACTTAACGCTTTTTTACTTGTTCAATCGTCAAATATATATGTGCAAAGTTACAAATCTTAACAAGCATTGGTATTCATTTACCTGCACATTTAAAATCTTAAAAATAAAAAATCGTGAATGGGGGGGTTCCCTTAAAGACTTTGGTGCACCATTTACCTTAAATCGGACTAAAAATATATATATGGGAACTATATCTAAATCTAAACCGATTTTTCCCAATTTCAAAGGGTTCGTCCTTGGGCCAAATGAATGAGCTGTGCCAAATTTCATCAAATTCGAATAATAAATGCGACCTGTACTGTGTGTACAATTTAACATGGATGTGATTCTATGCATATTCTCAAAAGAAATAATACCTTGTACCACAGTATGATGAAGGGCATGCATAATTGTTATCTTGTTACTATTAGAATGTGATTGTATGCTATATTTATAATTAGTTGGGTAGCAAATTCAAATTTTATATCCCAAATAATACCGCAAAATTATTGGTATTCTTATATCCCAAATAATTTTTAGTAGAGAGATTTGCTACCCAATAAGAACTCAAAGTACCAAATTTCAGCGAATTCAGTTGAAAAACGGCATCAAGAACATCAAAATACCGAAAATTGGACCGTGGACCGTATAGACCATCTTCGAACTTGACCTGCCTGCAGACAAAGGACTCTATGCAAAATTTTGGAGATCTATCTCAATTCGTTTAGGGGCTACAGTGATTACAACAGACAGACGGGCATGCTTAAATCGTCTTAGAAGTTTACGCTGATAAAGAATATATATACTTCATATTCATATGATTACTTCGATGCGTTACAAACGGAAAAACAAAACTCATATACCCTCCATACTATAGTGGAGGGTATAAAAAGGGGGGTTATATGGGGACTACCCCTAAAACGGAAGTTAATATTAATAATTTTTGGTGGGGATATTTGTTACCATATACGACTACAAAATATCAAGTTATAGCGAATTCGGTTGAAAAAGACGCTCAAGAACCCCAAAATACCAAAAATGGGGAGTAACCTTATATGGGGCTACCCGAAAAAATGCACCTATATTTATAATTTTTTGTGGAGAGATTTTCTACCCAATAAGAATTCAAAGTACTAAATTGCAGCCAATTCGGTGAAAAAATCCTTTCAAACCCTAAAAAAACTGTAAATTGGTAGGGGTCTACCCGAAAAAATGAACTTGTATTTATAACTGTTTTTGGAGAGATTTGGTACCTATTAAGAACTCAAAATACAAAATTACAGGCAATTTGGTGAAAAAATCTGATCAAAACCCCACAAAAACTAAAAATTGGGGGGTACCTTATATTGGGGCTACCAGAATAAACAGACCTATAGTTATAATCTAATGGGGAAATTTGGAACCCAATAGGATCTCAATGTACCAAATTTCAGCGAATTTGGTTGAAAAACGCGCTCAAGAACCTCAAAATACAGAAAATTGGGGGTCCCCTTTTACGGGAGCTATGCCTAAACGTGAACCGATATATCCCATCATCGAACATGGTCTGCCTGCAGACAAAAGACGACTCTATGCAAAATATTGGCGATCTATCTCAATTCGTTAGAATTTTACGCTGATCAAGAATATATATATATATATATACTTCATAGGGTCAGAAATGATTATTTCGATACATTACAAACGGAAAAATAAAACTTTTATACCCTCCATACTATGGTGGAGGGTATAATAAAACTTATATACTCTTCATACTATAATGGAGGGTATAAAAAGGGGGTTATATGGGGACTACCGATAAAAGGGAGTTAATATTAATAATTTTTGGTGGGGATATTTGTTACCACATACGACTACAAAATACCAATTTATAGCGAATTCGGTTGAAAAACGCGCTCACGAACCTCAAAATATCGAAAATATGGGGTACCTTTATATGGGGACTACCAGTAAAAATGGTGCTATATTTAACATTTTAGAGGAGAGATTTGCTACCCAATAAGAACTCATAGTACTAAATTGCAACCAATTTGGAGAAAAAATACGGTCCAAACCCACCAAAAACTGTAAATAAAATACCAAATTACAGGCAATTCGGTGGAATAATCCGGTAAAACCCCACAAAAACTAAAAATTGGGGGATAGCTTATATGGGGGCTACCAGAAAAAAATGGAACTATATTTATAATCTAGTGGGGAAATTTGGTACCCAATAGGAACTCATTGTACCAAATTTCAGCGAATTTGGTTGAAAAACGCGCTCAAGAACCCCAAAATACCGAAAATTGGGGGTCCCCTTATATGGGAGCTATGCCTAAACGTGGACCGATATATCCCATCATCGAACATGCCTGCCTGCAGACAAAAGACGGCTCTGTACAAAATTTTGGTGATCTATCTCAATTCGTTTAGACGCTAGACGGACAGACGGACATGCTTAGAATTAGAATTTTACGCTGATCAAGAATATATATACTTCATAGGGTCGAAATGATTATTTCGATGAGTTACAAACGGAAAAACAAAATGAATATACCCTCCATTTTCCTATTATGGAGGGTGTAATAAGGATATTTACAATGTTTTCGCAGTATTTTACTTTATGTTGTTAATCATGTTTCATTTATGTGAGTAGCTTGTAGGAAATTTAACCCACAGCATTACATTCCATTGTTACTACCTTATTAAAATTCTTAAAATTGTTCCAATACAAACCACCTGACTATACAACGTTTAATCTACGCTGGCTTACCTTTTCACAAAACGAATAGTGACATTTGTACATTATTGTCGTAGTTTTAGAACCAAATGTAAAAAGCCAATAAAAACAAATTAGCCATGTTCGCCTATCGGCTAGACTCGGTGTTGTCCTCTTGAAGGACAAGAATTGCGTACAGAGAGTCGATGTCTAGTCATCGATTGGATGTGTTATTGCTGCCGTTCGACACAGCCGTCAAACATTTATTGTATGAATTTAAACAGCAAATGATACCGGGAATAGCAAATCCTTTATTTACGCACAACAAATACCAGACGGACCCAACCATCAACTCCACCACCAAAGATGTTATTGAACGTGTGGCGGATAACCGATAGCAAATGGAATTCCGTTTTGTACGATTGGTTTACCAAAATTTGTTTTCCGTGATAATTTTATCGGCTGAACGTCAGCTTGTGCCAGGTGGGTTAATTGGTTTTCCTGTAACAAGTCTAAACCGAAAAAGTTAAAATTTCCAAACTATCCGAAAAAATTGACTTTTTCACAAATTGTGATATGCACAAAATACGGCTTAAGACAAAAAATCGCTTTTCAAACGGATGTAATACTTCTATGCAAACGCAAATAATGTTAAGGTTTTAACTTTGTTGCCTAAAATTAAAAAAAATGTAATGAAATAAAATTTAAGAATTAATATTTAAATGAGTTTACACAATATCATTCAAATTTAAAAAAAAAAATGAAAAAGAACACATAAACATGCCAACTCATTCATACATTATATTACTGGAATTGAAAAATCATTCAATTTGAAAGTGACTAAGTAAAAAAGAAACAAACAACCTACGTGGGAGAAAAATTGGAAAAATAAAGTAGTCATGATTATAAACGAACCGTAAATCAACAATAAGTGGATTAGCTTCAGTGAATTTACATTTTTGTGGAGAAAATGTTAGGGGTACCTGAAAACTCTCCTAACCAGATTTTTTTTCAGGAATTAGTTTGAAGTTTTTGCGGCTTATTTTTGTAATATTAACTGCCCTGTTTATGTTGTTATAATAAATGAGTCGTTTATTTTGAAAGTGGTTTAAGTCCATTTTTCTTATATTGAGATATTTAAAGGTTTGGGTTTGATATGTTTAAAAAATATTGTTAAAAGGTTTTAATTTTATTTCTGGTGTTGTTCCCTTAAACATAATGGACTATATAAGGTATGCATACGTATTATGCGACGTTATTATTGTTAATAATCACAGGTAATGATATTATCTATCCTAAATTTTTCGTTTTCCAACAACAACAACCAAAAAATATTACATACATACACATATCGACGCCTCCGAACCATAGTATGCTAAGTCGACTTAGCATCTTTTAAAGTTATTTACGTTTTTAGATACTACGGTCCTTCCAAACCAAAGTTATAAGCACGATTAAAGAAACTTCCATACTTTGAAAGCTTCTACTGAAAAACTCACTTTTCAGACTTAGCATACTATGGAGGCGTCGATATATCGAATGAAAACAATTTTATTCCAAATTTGAACAAAAGAATTTTACAGTAGGGTCTGCTTTGTTTACTTTAAATTAATACATTTACAGCATTTTTTGAAGTCTTTTCTACTTACGATATACTTTAATTTGGAATATATAAAACATTTATTATGTTAACTTATAAAATTCTATTAAAATGATTTAATGTCTAGCAATATGTGGCAAAAACAAAGAATATTCGTTACTATTATGCTCTTGTCTATGAGCCAAGCTGAGGGTGATATGTCTACTACTGCGTCTGCTCCATTCAAAATATGAATGTCTGGGCGTCTGTTGTTTATGGCTGTTCTTTATTACAAAGTCTGTGGTTAATGTTTTCCAAAATAAATGTAATTAAGTTATTTAAATCGACTTTGTGAGGTAAGTATACCATGGTCAGGGCAATATTTATTATTAAGAAGCGTAATTGAAATATATTCCCAAAATGTTGGGGGATATTGATTAAAACAATTTAATAAAAAAATATCACAAGAATTTTTGGCAAAAAGATTATTAATGTCTCCTTTGATATAATAAGGACTTTTAACTCTTTTCTGAAAATATATCTTGGCAAATATTCCTTTCGTAGCTCCCTTCTGAAAATATTCCTTTAATAAATTAACGTTTACAGGACCTTAATGCATTAAAATCTTGGTAGAAATCTGATGGTGGATTTATATGACCTGAAAAAATATTCCTTTAATATATCCCGTATTATGGCTCCCTTGAAATAACGTTAGTTAAAAATCCACTTTTAGGACTTTCTTATATTCCTTAAATATCCCTTTAACAAATTCTTGCTTATATCAGCCTTTAAACAATATTCATTTAATGAATCCCTGAGCGGTTACCTTAAGAATTTTATCTTCATAAATCCATGATTATGACCCTTGGAAAAATTTCTTTCCAAATAACAAAGTTTTAAATGCATTTGTTGCAAGTTGAAGCTCATTTTCACATTTGGTTACTGTGCATCTGTTTGAAGTTTACCACGCATCATCTGATCTTGTTTGAACACACTTTAAATTATTCTCTGTACACATATGAATGTGGCCATTCTGCATATCTTAAAATTTATGTGTACAATAGTCATCCACTCAATGGTCTAGACTTGGCTAACACATCGACACTAAGTACACTTCTTGTATGGGTTGGTGTTCAACATTGATTTCATTCATCATAAATTATGAGATTTGAAAGCAAAACTATTTAAAAGGGGATTAATAATTACCCATCATAAAATTTCAATCTATGTGTTTGGTAATTGAACCTATCTCTAATTCACGAAAATATCAATTCAATCACAATAAGAAAATAAAACATTTAGTTGACATAATAATCGACGAATTCAGGAGCATGTCCTTGTAATAAGTTTCACTCCTCCTACTCCATCAAGCGTGAAAATCCGAAAAAAATAATAAAGTGAGTTACTTACCCATATCATTTTTCTTAAAGCTAACTAATTCCAAAGTTGGCTAGCAAAACTTCTCGATGCCTGCACATAGATTTCGATTTCGGATACCTAGCAATAAAGTGCATATCAGGATACAAATGCCGAAATGAATGTAAAACTCCCAAATAATTTTGTTTCTAAACAATTCGAATCTTACCTAATGTATCCTTCCAGGTGCCATTATTACCCCATTACTGGCATATACAAAATGTTCCAATAAATTTCTTTTAAAAACAGATAATTCAATGTTTACCACCTTCTCATGGCTACAACGTTATTCATACTGTTGCTTTATCACAAAGGCTACCAACTAACAATACTTATAACAAAATGTGTGTTGCTGGACATCCAGGAGTGTTTTTGTGCGCTTGAATGTGTGTCTGTTAGAATTTGATGATACGCATTGATATGCAAATGCAATTTCTTACCCCCGAAAATGTAGGTATTTTTTCGTCTACTAATATAAGGTCTAAATGATTGGAAGAATGGTATTCGTTTATACAGAAGTCCAAAGAATTATGCAAATGTGTATTGGTGTCTCGACATAAAGCTTACTATCAATTTATTTGTGTTACTAGTGTTAGTTAAAGGGCTGCCTTAACTTGTAAAGGCAACAAGTCAATTTTTCTAGAAATTGAGATTTTGAGGCAAAACACATTGATTTAAAAAATAAAAATACAGTTATCTCATTTTTTATTGTTGTTTTTTATTGATTAGTAAACGTGCTAAGTCCAATTGAAACACACGTTGCTGGAGTAATATAATGTAATAGCTCTAAGTCCACTTTTTATTTTGAGGATTTTAGACACGATTTTTAGGCGCATGACTGTAATTTGGTATTTTAGGTACTTATGGTGTAGCACACTTTCCATCAAAAAATGATCAATATTGGTCCACTTTTTAGGGTACCCCCCACATAACGTTATCCCCAAATATTCTGAGTTTTGGCAGGTTTGGTCAGGTTTTTCAAACAAATTGGCTGTAATTTTATATTTGGGACTCTCATTGGGTATAAAATCTCCCAACCAAAAATTATCAATATTGGTCCAAATTTCGAATAGCGCTCATATTACGTTACCCCCTTTATTCGGTATATTGAGATTTTTTGTACGTTTATCAATCGAATTGGTTCTAATTTGATATTCTGGGTTCTCATTGGGCTTCGAATCTTCCTACAAACAAATATCGATATCTGTCCGCGATTTAGTATAGCTCCCATATAACTGTACTGAACATTTTCGACAATTTGCGGATTTCGGTATGTATCATGGCATAATTACAAAAGGTAGTCTCGTATGAGAAATTGATAAGGGCAACCCTTTTTAATTTTGAATTCATATATCAATTTCAAAGAAAATGAAAAATGAATTCCATAAAATTTGTTGTATGTTGATTGGCATATTTTCAATAAATTAAACAAAATATATGGGCAATATTGCCAATTTTTTAACATAGCTGAAGCTGACGTTCATCCCTTTATAACTCGGAAACTACTTAAGTATATGAAAAAAAGTGAATAGTTTTGTGTTAATTGATCTGACGTTGCAAACTGTTCATGATATTGACCTTCAAACTTTATTTTGGTCGAAGCTGTGTCTACTTTAATGTAAAAAAATGCGTAAAAACAGGTTGAGGCGAACCAGTTTTTAGGTGCTCTATCGATTTGTGACTAAGCCACTCATTGCACGGTCTTCGTGTAAAAATAAAACTAGAAGCCAAAAAATGGGGACTACGCCCCTTATGTATAATTTTTCAAAATTTTAACTGCATCTACCTTTAAATGATGCTGACATTTTGAAGCTCGATTTTGAGTGTTTTTTAATTTTACTTCTAGCTTTAATACGCAAACAGGAATTTATAAAAATCGATTATAAGATTATTGTAGTCGCGAATCTGCGTAATTTGATATGTATTTTGTGTATGTAGTATGCACAGCTTCAGAGTAATACTCATCCGAAGGTGCGAATTTTGTGCGATCAAATTTCTAAAACCTATTTTTCGGGCCAAATTTTTAGATCTGTCAACTGAATGATATGGGTACCCGCGATCAATAAGGTTTTTTACGTTTCGGATGATATAAAATCTTCTTCGTGAAAATCCATCTAATAGAACGGCGGGCACTGGCCTTCCAAAAACACGAAATTTGGCAAAAAATGTTTTTGAAAATATCGGGGATTTATTTGCGTTTTCTGTGTATCATTTCCGCTTCAATAAATGACCTCATACGGATTTTGATCTTTTTCGAAAAGAGAACTTTAAAAACTTCAGCCAAAAGAGAGATATACGCAATTTATCTCAAAAATAGATTTTGCTGGCACATCCATGGTTCTTAATGGACCACATTGATATCGGTATAGATCGATGTATTTTTTTAGGGTGCACACCGAAATCGGATGCGCGTTAATGGCATATGGAGTTTTCGGAAATTATTCGCGTTTTACGATTTTTTGGGTACTTCAATGTAACGTGTGGCACTCTTAGCCGTCAAATGAAATTTCGCAAAATATATGTGGATTGGAAGATAAACTTCAGTACTTCCTGGAAACCGCATGCGCATCAAATGATTTTGAGAATTACGCGATTTACACGCAATTTAAAATGTATATTTCATAATATTATTTTATTTTAAGATTTATTCCTATTTATAGAATACTAAGATTTATCGGAAGGGTCTTGATATAATCCGCAAGCCATATACTTATACACAAAAAGTGATTATTATATATGTCAATTTTTCGGCGAAATTCGGGTAAAATAGCAGAATAACCCCAACATTTTTTTCTGAAATTTATTGTATAAAATTAAAAAAAAAATAAATATAATGACATTATTTTTTCGAACCAAAAACAAATAGTTTTCCTCAATATCTTGTTTTGTTGTCGCTGTGATTTACTAACCGCTACACGGACATGTGTGATTTTGATATCATTTGATTCATCATGGTGTTTAGATTATGTAGATATTTTTAAATTAATTTTTAGGTGTGTGTATGTCATTAATATAATGAAAATATTGATGTAATCTGCTATATTTTTATTATTTTTCTCATATTTCGCGAATATGTGCAACATGATCGTGATTATTATAATATATTCATATTCTTATTTTACGGAGGAGGATATATATTAACGTTTTTGGTCAATATAATAAACGGCGTAATTTTAAGATTTTTTTCTTATGCCCAAAATTAAAACCTCGATAACTTTTGCGCGCATCAACCAAAAATTTGATCTCGAACGGTTTCGGAGTCAGAACATTTTTCTCTATATGTGTACCAAAAATCATTGATGTGCCACAAAAACAAAAAAGCTGATTTTTTGAAAATGGAATATTAAAAAATTGGCAAAATTGCCCATATGTTCTAAAGCTGAACATTGCTCCCGAGATTTAACCATGGTTGTTACATACATTATATATGAGTTTTAGAGGCAGGGAACTTCAAAATATTTATTAATATAAATTGTTTAGCAATTTTTGCTACTGAACACATAATATGCGTACATTTCGAAGAAAGATATTTTCATTTAAATTTTGAAAGCTGAATACTGTCAAAGGCAAATTTATGAAAAAATTGGAAACATATGACTGCATGAGACTACCTTGCATAATTATGCCATGGGTATGTACAAGGTCTTAGCCCAAATTTCCAATAGCCTGTAGTTTTATATTTCAGTTTCTTTTGGCAGTAATTTATCATGGCATAACAACCATATAATAATCCCGATTGATTTTAGGTATTTGACAGTGCACCTTATGGTGGAGATTATAAAAAGTTCGTCTCAGGCGAACTTAACGATGTTTTTACTTGTTTTTATTGATATTTTTGAATAAATTATGACTCCAAAACAATCTTTACTATTTTATATAAAATAAGCATGTAAAAAAACAACAAAAGTGCACATTTATTGCAGTAATTAAAAAATATAATAAGAGACAAGTTGTAAGAAAAAGACTTATGTCCATGATAACAGAAAAACTCAGGAACAGAAAAGGCTCTAAGGCCCAAAAGGCGTGTATTTTGCCTTTACGCAAATAAAATACAAATACAATACAAAAATACATTACATTTACAGATTACTTTTATTCAAAAAAAGTTTGATTGTTTTTATGTCTCCTGAAAAATTGTTAAAAAGGGACTTATTGTCTTTACAAGTTAAGCAAGCGATATTTGAAAAAAAAAATTAAGGATTTTATAATGTCATATCTTTATTGAGTCGAATTTGGATATTTGCTTTTTTATATCACAATCTATTGTAGAATATGAATTATAGTGAAGAGATTTAAATAACTAATTTTTATATCATATCAGATATTTAAGCCAATGTCAAATTGCTAATTTCATAATTTAACAATGTTAGAAAAACATTTTGTACAAATTTAAATAAAGCAAGATTAAATTAAATCCTCGATTTTAAATGTCAATAATTTGAATATTGTACAGGTCGTGATTTCATACTTTGGGTTATCATTAGGGCAATCTGCGGAAAGGACCAAACTCTAAACTTTGCATAACCTCCGCCTTTGGTTTGTGGAATGTTTCTGGGATTCGCCTTTTGTGGCGAGGGTATTTGAAGGAGTAGTCCGATATTCCCCATATTCAAACTATATTTAAGTATGAAAGATATGTTACGATGTATACAATTTGCATCGAATCGACTAAGCAGTGAGTTTCCAATATGTTCGAAATATTTGGTCTAGATGTTACTACTAGTGAAGATATAGTCGGAGGAGAACGAAGACGGAACACTTCTTTTGCAGGATTTACACAAGTATTTTATGTAAAGCAATGCAAGGCATGTAATTACCAACCTTTTAAAATTAGGAAGATGAGGATTGGAAGGGATAAAATGACATTTTTGGAGTGCAACTGATTGAGATCATGTAAATAAACATCCATTATAGGCATGTTCAGAATGTCACAAAAACGTACTGTGAGTCAATTTGATACATGTATCAATTTAATACTAATATAATAAGATAATAAGACCGCCATAGTCTATGATTAAAACAAGCGTATTATTGTTGTGTTGTCTAATATTCATATTTATTGTTGTTCGTCTTTGTACAACAAATACTTTCGCCTCTAAAGCTACTCTGTAGATTTAGAACCCCTACAAGTCCATACCCCTGTATCGGAACTTGTTTACTACTTTTTGATGTAATATTAACATAACGGTCCCTGGTTGAATACTAAGCTGTCAAACGGGATGCGGTAGGAAGTTCGTATCAATTATTTATTAGATTATTTTGCTCTGCGTTTACCCATTCACTCATAAATGGAATGACGCTTAAATTATCTAAACATTTATTAATGTTTATGATAAAGGAAGGGGAAAATGAACGAAGTAATATTGTTGAAGAAGGGAGTTGTTCTCATTCTATTTGAAATTGAGGGAAATGGAGACAATCACATCATTTTTTTGTTAAAATATTAGACAATAATGATGGCATTAAGTGATGAAGAATGAAGTGATACAGAATATTATAAGATGCTTTACAAGAAAAGAACAAAAAATAGGACCGTATATAGCAATATCAAATAAAATTACATATATAGAAGGCATCTTAGATATGAAATTTACCACAAGGGTCGACAAGACCCTTAGATGCTGGTATTTTTGCAGAAAGGCTGGTGGTTTTAATGTAATGATGATACAATGAATCTATAAACAAATTTTAGCTCAATTCGAACCTAAACGTCTTTAGTTTTGTGGACAGTTATGAATGTTAAAGCACTATATGTGGGGCAATATACATCCAATAGACATACAATTAAAATAAGAATGAACCGTTGTGCGCGGTTTCCTTATTCGCCACCAACGTCAACATCAAAGCTAAACAGAAATAGACATAGCATAGACAAAACATTTCAGAATCTACAAACAAACAAAAATAGGAGCACAAAAACAAAATAAACTCAATGAAATGTCCAGACATCAGCCGGTTTCAACATTTTGCATATTTTTTAGGAGTTCGCCAACATTCACAAAAACGGAAAAGGAATGCTTTGAAGGACGTCTAGGAGCTTGATGAGTGTAATAGGAAAAATGTAAAAAAGAAGGAAAATTCTATTTGACATTACAAATCATCAAAGCCATCAACACATTGAATGATATACATACAAATGTTTGTATGTGTAAAAGTTTACTATTTCCTTTTTTTTCGGACAACAGTTGTGACAGGATGTTAAGTCAGAACATTGTTATTCACATAGCATATGAAGAATGAGCATAGTTTAAATATTTGCAAGAGGAAGATGTTCTTTAATATACTTTAAAAGGGAATATTTATGTAATAACGTTAAATATTAAATTCCATAAACGAAAGGAAGAAATTTAAAGATTTAAGTTAAAGAACCTTGTAATCATTGAAATATTATTTTCTTTAAAGTACAATATGCGAATGTTGCAATTTTACATTTTTATACTCTTCATTACATTATGGTACAGTATAAATTTCTGAATTAGTTTATGCATGTCCATCCGTTTGTTGATATAACATTGTAAACAAAGTACAGGTTGTATTTATAATTTGAAACAGTTCACTCATTTCGCCCAAAGACGACCCCTATTGAAGTTGGGGAAAATCGGTTCTGATTAAATTATGCTTCCATAAATATTTGTCAAATTTTACCTAAAGAATGCAGCATGTCTGTCCAATTGAAACAAAATTTTGCACAGTTTACTGAATTACATACAATCGTTTCGTTGAAATATGTTCAGATCAAATAAATGAGTCGTCAATAGCCCTTGGAAATTTTACTATTTTTCCATTGTTCATCCTACGCCCCGTGAAGTGATGTCCCGTTGGGAACACATTTATGCGAATCATACATGTTTATGAAATTGCAGAAGAATGGTGATGTGATGTTTGGTTGGTCGCTGGATTAAAACCGAATACAACAGTTGCTGGAAGCAAACACGACAATACGTGTCCTAAATGACAATTCAGCAATTTCGTTTTTTTTTCATTTATGCGGGTAGTCTCATTTTCGTTTTTTAGTTTACTGGGCTGTGATAAAAATGAAAACAAAACGTAGCTATCCGGAAATAGTTGTAACGTGTCGTTATTATATTATTTCCTTTTTTCATCAATAAAACCTCCAATATCATTCCTCAAAAACCCAAACAAAAATGATGTCACGCTGTGACTATAGCCTACAAAGAAACTATAGAAATTAACATTAAAGTAGCAAAATAGCATTGCAATAAACACATATTCGAAGAAACACTAGAGTTTTTCATTTTCGGACATGAATGTCAATGACTTGCGGAGTTGATAAAATTTCTACGTCTACGTGTTTCAACTTAGGTTTTTGTAGTAAAAATAATACCGAAAAATAAAATATGTTCTTCTGTGACTAGAGTCATTGACCAAAATACCAAAATACAATATGAGTTTAAATACCGTTCATATTCCTATAGTTAATAAGAACGGCACTTAAATTAACAATTCGAAAGTGTGTTCGGTTCGGAAACTTCTTAGCCTATTAATGAAAGAGAATAGTTAGTTTTTAAATAATATTTTTATTTTTCAATATAATCGCCTGAAACTTCAATACACTTAGTCCAACGCATTTCTAGCCTGTCAGCACGATTTTTTTAGATTTGGGAGCAAGTAAAAGTGTCTGGGAGCTAAATCGGGAGAATAAGGTGGGTGGTCAAGCAACTCGTACTTTAATTCGTCGATTTTAGCCATTGTTAAAACACTCTTGTGCGCTGGTGTGTTGTAATGATTAAAATGATTTTTTTTTGTGTTGTAAGCCAGGACGTTTTTCTCGAATTTGTACGTTTAATTGATCAAAAAGATTGCAATAGTACTCTGAATTTATTGTTTTATGCTTTTGCAGATAAAAAATCTATAAAATACGTTTGATATCCCATTATAAAAAAATGCGTATGCGTCTTTTTTGAACACATGTTTCTATATGAAGGAGTTGCCAAATCGAAATTTAACATGTTTTCATAACAGAGATGGAAATTTCCATGACACTTAACTTTTTATACCCTCCACCATAGTATGGAGGGTATACTAATTTTGTTTTTCCGTTTGTAACTCATCGAAATATTTCTTGATCAGCGTGAAATTCTATGATGATATAGCCATGTCCGTCTGTCTGTCTGTCCGTCTGTCTGTTGTAAACACTCTAGCGTCTAAACGAATGCATAGAGTCTTTTGTCTGCAAGCAGGTCGAGTTCGAAGATGGGCTTTATCGGTCCACCTTTAGACATAGCTCCCATATAAGGGTACCATATAAGGGTACCGCCCAATTTTCGGTATTTTGAGGTTCTTCAGCGCGTTTTTCAACCGAATTCGCTGAAATTTGTTACATTGAGTTCTTATTGGGTAGCAAATCTCCCCACTAAAAATTTTAAATATACCTCCCATATATTGTTCCGTCCGATTTTAGAAAAATTGTGCACCAAACTAGCAAAATTTGTACGATTGAGACAAAATTTGGCACAACGTACTAGATTAGGTGCAGTTTTATGCGTGCGACGTTTTGTGGAAATCGGTTCAGATTTCAATATAACTCACATATATAGTTTCCTCCGATTTTAGGTAAATGGAGCACCAAACTCACTAGGATTGTCCGATTAAGACAAAATTTGTCACAGCCTACTGAATTATGTCCAGATTGATATCTGTGAAGTTTCATTGAAATCGATTCAGATTTAGATATAGCTCCCATATATAGTTTCGTCCGATTTTATGTAAATGGTGCACCAAAGTCCTTTATTTTTTCTTGATGTACATGAAGGTTTGTTAAAACAAAATAATATATAGGTCCTGCACCAAAATTCCTTTATTTTTTCGATTGAGACAAAATAAATTAGGTCCTGTTTGATGTTCGTGAAGTTTTGATGAAATCGGTTCAGTTTTAGATGTATTTCTCCCATAAATAGTTTATCCAATTATATGTATGTGGTGCACAAAACGCCCAATATTTGTCCGATTAAGACAAAATTTTGCACAGCCTACTGAATTAGGTCCTGTTTGATATTTATGAGGTTTTGTTGAAATAGGTTTCGTCCAATTTTGTGCACCAAACATTCAATATTTATTTCGATTGAGACAAAATTTTGCAGAGCGTATTAAAATAAGCCCACATTTATCTATACGAAGTTTTTTGCAAATCGGTTCAGATTTGGATATAGCTCCCCTATACCGATTTTTGGTAAATGGTGCACCAAACTCCCAAGGATTGTCCGATTGGATTCAAATAGCTATGTAGGTCACACATTTAGTTTCACCCCATTCCATTTCCATGGCCCTCTAATGATTATATGTCTGTTTTATCTACAGTATATTGTATATATTAGCATCTCTTGTATGTATCCAAAGTGGTGAAGGGTATCATATAGTCGGCCCGTCCGACTTTTGAACTTTCCTTACTGGTTTTATATTAAAATAGTTATCTGATTTGTTCCGTGTGTTGGGGTTAGGTAGTCCTTACGGGAAATAGTCAATTTTTACCCTACAAAGACTTTTTAGCCATCTGTTGTAAGCATCCCGCATTCTAAAGATATTGTGATAAAAGAAAACTCAAACATGATGATAATGAAATATATCAGCAGACATTTAGACATCTCCTCAATATAGTGATACCTCCTGAAGGAAAGAATTGACATAAAGAATTAAAATATTGGGTTCAATATTGGTATATATTGGTCATTAATTAGGCATAGCCCTCATATAATGATATCCCCAAATATTCACTATTTTCTACACAATGTAATCAATACTGGTCCCCCTTTAGGTATAGCCTCATATATCTTTGTAATCTAATTACAGTAGTTTGAGGATTTTTTACTCTACCATGCGTTATCAGTATCAGTCCACTTTTAGATCTTACAGATTTTAGGAAAAATACATCATGGTTTACATAAATCGGTTTGTAGAATTATCGGTATATGCCCACTTTTTGGTATGTTCCCTATATTTTCTTTGATGTATCTGTCAGTATATCTGTCAGTATAACTTTGGATACCCTCCAAAGTTCGGCCCAGCCGAACTTAACGCTTTTTCACTTGGTTCTGTTTATATCGCGCTTTTTGTGCTAGGCTAAGAAGTTTCCGAACTGCCCTCCTATATTTTTCTATTTTTCAAAAGTGTCAACACCCTAAATTTTTTATTACAATTTATACCTGTTACATCATTCGACTTATCACAACATATCCTTTATATATTTTCTGGCAAATTCTCCTGTTGTCGTCACCCAACTTTTTTGGCAACTTTGTACATACATATTTCTATTTCAGATCTACCCTACACCAAAGAAGAGGCATTTCATTAATGTAAACGAATGAAAGGCTCCGTCTAACTTTATCCTTTTTTACTGTTATAACATATATTTGCTTTGCGTTATGGTGTTAATAATTTGTTAACAAATCTAAGACGTCAGTAGTTTTTGTATTTTTCCTTAGATTGCCACATACAAACTACTCAATGTGGTAGCATTACAATTTATTAACCTGACACATGGCATGTCTAGCGAAGCAGATGATTTTTTTTCTAAAATATTTCGTTTTTGTTGGTCTTGCCGTTGGAAATCTTCTGAAGAAACAATAAGTCCTCGTTGATTGAACCGAGCAAAGAGAAGCAAACTTACATCTATCTGGTGCAATCGGTATGTAGGTGTATATCAGTAATACTAGTAGTAACATGAATGTTCCTACT
This sequence comes from Musca vetustissima, assembly GCF_032173495.1. Classification (NCBI taxonomy): domain Eukaryota; kingdom Metazoa; phylum Arthropoda; class Insecta; order Diptera; family Muscidae; genus Musca; species Musca vetustissima. Next base: position 20,379 of record NW_026882009.1, read on the forward strand.
ATACACATGTTATACATTTGGTTAGTTCTTTGGAAATATGAGATACTCTTTTGTAATAAATACTAGGGCATGCCACAAGGCACGAATACATACAATGTATATGGATTTAGCTAGATTAAGGTGGGATAAGCACCTGTTATGTTCTTAGATTTACGGAGTAACTCATTTCAAATTTGATAACTGAATACATATATTTAAAATTTTAATAATTATTTTAAAAACCATACATTGTTAAGTAATTAAATTTTTAGTTAAGTAATGAAATATACATGAAGACACATTCCTAGAGATGATATTTACCGGGTAAATACCCATTTGCGGGTATTTATTTGGGTATTCACTATATTGAATCGGTAATACAGCATCGTACACCCTATTTCCGGGTTTCTGATATCAAATCAATTTAGAATGGATAGATTTACGATACTTTAAAGACTTGCGTAAATACCCGTGTATTTACCCAAAAATTGGGTATAAACTCATTAACTCCCGAACCACTTGCCATAGGCGGCCAAAATTTTGCTTACGTGCTTTTAATTTCAAAGCTAATATTTGTCTATTAGACAAATTTTACGATCATTTTGTGTATTTACCCAAAAATTGGGTATAAACTCATTGACTGACAAACCACTTGACATAGGCGGGCAAATTTTAATATTTATATTAAAAATCATACATTGTTAAGTAATTAAATTTTTAGTTAAGTAATGAAATATACATTAAGACACATTGGCTGTAAGAGATGATATTTACCGGGTAAATGCCCATGCAAAAATTATATATTTAGGTCCACGGTATACTGGTAGCCCCCATCGGTAATACAGCAGGTATTCACCTAAAAATTGGGTATAAACTCATTAACTGGCAAACCACTTGCTATAGGCGGCCAAAATTTTGCCTACATGCTTTTAATGTCAAATTAAATATTGAAATGTAAAATGGGGTCCCTGGGTCCAAGTTTCCGTATCTCAAGAATTAGAGGTATTTGTTGTCTATTATACACATTTTACGACCAAAATGGCTGTAATTTAGCACAGAGTGTTATCTTTGGTTACCAAATATCCACGCAAAAATTTATATATGTAGGTCCACGTTTAATAGTAACCCCCACCCAAAGGTACCCCTAATTTGAATATCTACCCAAAAATTAGGTATAAACTCATTACAGATGTTTCGAAGGAACATTGACATGAAATTGAACGAACTTAAAAATGCGATCTTTATCTATACTAATAAAAGAGTAAAGTGATTGACTGACTGACTGACTGACTGATTTAACGATTCATTAACGCCCAGACAAAACTGCTGAAGCTAGAATCTTGAAATATTGGGTGAGGGTCACTCTTGGTCCAAAGGTGACAGATAAGGTTGGTTTTTGGAAATTCGTACTACAACGGTACAAAAAGTACTAAATGTGATACCATTTGTATTTGGCGAACCGGTGGAGCTAGAACTCTGAAATTTGGGTTGGTGGTCGTTGATTGAGTGTAGTATAGATGTACTAAAGGGTTTTTGGAAATTCGAACTATAACTGTCCGAAAAGTACGAAAATGTACTAAATTTGGTACAATTTCGTAGCATGTGAACGGAGTGAGCTAAAAACTTTAAATTTGGAATGTAAATTAACTTTGAGAAATGGTTCTAAAATTTTAATAATGGTCGATATAGGAGAAGCGGGTATATGCAAGTCTATATGTATAAAAGAGTTGCGTTATAAGTGACTGACTGATCATCAACGCCCAGACGAAATGGCTAAAGCTGGAAACTTGAAATTTGGCATGTAGGTTGGGTTTGGTGGGGAGGCGTGTGATAAGACGGGTTTTTTGGAAGTTCGTACTAAAAGGTACTAAAAAGTACTAAAAACTGTATTAAGCGGGAATGATTAGATCTAGAACCCTGAAATTTGGAAGTAGAACCCCGGAACGGTTGGAAGTAGAACTCTGAAATTTGGTATACAGCTTTGTTAACCCTTTGACGTATCAATTAGCGCAACGAAGTTCGCTTCTAACTGTTAGCACACAACTTGCACTAAGTAAACCGGTTTTGATGCAAAATTGATAATTAGACAACTGATTTGCATTAGACTTTGTACTAAACTGCAACAATTTTTTTGTTCACATTATTAGCTGAAAATAACGGGAAAATTGCACTCTTTTCATCAAATGTACACTTCTACACACCACGAGTTAGACACGTGATAATCAATTTAGGCACAGAAATTCTACCACAAGTCCGACTCGTGGAAATACGTAAAAGGGTTAATAACAGTCCAAGCAGCATGTGCGAAAAATTTTTAATTTAGTACTAAGAGGTACTAATAAGTACTTAATATTATATTTGTATGGAACCAGTAGAGATATTTAACTGAAAATTGATATGTAACACAAGATATTAAAAATAGAATGTTGTGAAAAAATATCTTTTGGAAATTAGTACTAAAACTAATTACAATGGAACGTTTGGAAGTAAAACTCTGAAATTTGGTATGCAGCTTTGTCAATGATAGGCGGAGGGAAATGTGTCAACAAATTTTGGAAATTAGTACTTAAGGTACTAAAAAGTACTAAATTTTGTATTACACTGGAACTGGTAGGGGTAGATATCTGAAACATGGTATTTAACTTAAGCTATTACAAATAGAACGATGGGCAAAAATATTTTTTGGAAATGAGTACTAAAATGTACAAAAAAGTTATGAATTCTATTACATAGAACCGATAAAGATAGAAATCAGGAACATTGCATATAGCTTTTACTATTACATATTAGTACTAAAGTGATGAAAAGTACTAAATAAAAATTACAATGGAACCGTTCGAAATAGAAAACTGAAACGTGGTACGTTGATTTAACTATTACAATAACATTTTTAAATTTGTTTTAAAATGGTTCTAAATATTAAATGACAACTGAAACGGTATAGATTGAAATCTGAAACTTAGTATATTGCTTAATTATTTCACATATAATGATATGTATATATATTTTTGGAAATAAGTACTAAATTCTGTAGCACAGTGAATGGTAACAAATAGAAATATACTAAATATTTGTACTAATAGTGGGAAAATTTTGTACGCAAAGAAAATAGTGTAATGGTGAAGTTTCTTATTAAATGGGTTCTAAAAGGTCTGGAAACTACTAAAAATTGTACATGGGTATTGACCCATCAGAAGTGGTAAAGTTTGGAATTCGTGCATGTGGCTTTTAAAATAAAAATATAAATACTCCCATCGCCATCAACAAGTTAATAGGATAGAAATTGTCATTGCCTAATATAAGAGCCTATATATATATATATATATAACTTCGTTGTAAGTGACTGACTGATCATCAACGCCCAAACGAATCTTAATATTTTGCATGTAGCTTAGTGTTAGTACATGGGCGTAAGGCTGGGTTTATTGGGAATTCGTACTAAATGGTACAAAAACACCAATGTGTGAGAACGACAAAAAGTATAATTCTGAAATTCGGTATTTAGCTTTGTCTATTATAAACAAAATAGAATATAATCTTGGTAAATTGTACTTAAATGTACCTCCAAGTTCTATATATTTGGTACGATAGAACGGAATTTTGGGGTTCTTGAGCGCATAGCAATCTGTTATTAAATACTTATCTGGAACTATGGCGATAAACATTTATACATAAATATTTTTCAGAAATAATTTCTAAAAGTACAACACATTGTATACTGCGGAACGGGTGGAGATAGAATTCACAGATTTTTTACAAAGCTTTTTCTATGAAAAACAATGCTTTTCGCATTTTGTATGTGTATTTAGTTATGTCAAACTAAAAGGTTCTAACTGACAGTTACATGAAATATATTTTCCAACACCTCATGGATCATAAAACAGCGAATGATTTTAAAAACTGTGGTTTAAACTTCCGATGTGGTTAAAAAAAGACGGAACTTCATAAATAACTTTATTACTTTTTTTTAAGGTAAATGTTTCTAAAACTTCTACCATAACAGTATTGATATATATTTGCAACGATGTTTTCAACCTCAGTGGAAATACTGCCCCGACTTTCGTAGTAATGAATAATGGGCGGGATCCTTATGTAGAGGATATGCGGTAATTCTTTCCAATTAGGATTTTGTAGCACGCAACGCACCAGAAATACATTTTTAATGGAAATACGGGTACACAAGTACTAAACTTTCAAAAGTACTATTGGCATTTGTCCATCACTTTTGAGCATCAAAGCTTCTTACAAAGATATGCTGACTAAGATCTGAAATTTCCTTAAAATAAATTAATATAACGACCAATCGTTATTGATGTTTATTTTAACTATAAAATTTAATATGGTTTTGGAAAGATCCGCTAACGAAGTAGCGGGTGTATGCTAGTCTATAATAAACCGGCTAACATCAATCCTTACACATGCCATTCTGCGATCTATTCCATACTTTGTAAATATACTTTAAGTAAACTTAACGCACGCTATTTGGTATGCTTCACTGTTTAACATGTAATATCAATCAAGCACCCATTGATTATTTGGTTTACAATCAACATGAATATGTCATAATTATATATGGAGGCTATGCTATATCTAAATCTGAACCGATTTCAAGAAAACTTGCCCGAGATTAATTTATATAAATTTCAGTATGTTCTGCCAAACGGCCTAGCTATGGGTCTTTAGTACGACATTTACTTAAAATCGGACGAAAGTATATAGGAGCTATATGTAAATCTGAACCAATTTCAAGAAAACTTGACACACGAAAGGTTATAGTAACTTCAGTACATTGTACAAAATTGTGTGCCGGCCAATCTTTGGTTCACGAAACTTAGCACACATCATTCTGGACCCATTTCAGTACCCTATGCCAAATTTCGTGCAAATCGAATGATATAGACGGACTTTGGTGCCCCACTTACTTTAAATCGGACGAAAATATATATGGGAGCTATATGTAAATCTGAACCGATTTTCACGAAACTTAGCACACATCATTCTAGACATAATTCAGTACGCAGTGCCAAATTTCATGCAAATCGAAAGGTATATAGGGACTTTGGTGCACCATTTACATAAAATCGGATAAAACTATATAGGGAAGCTATATCTAAATCTGAACCGATTTTCACGAAACTTAGCACTCATCATTTTAGACTTACTTCAGTATTCTGTGCCAAATTTCATGCAAATCGAAGGGACGGACGGACAGACGGACGGACATGCATAAATCGACTTAGAAAGTGATTCTATGCTTATTCTCAAAAGGAACCAAAAGGAATCATATGTCTATCTCGTTTCCTTTTGCCTGTTACAAACATATGCGCAAAGACATAATACCCTGTGGTGCGGTGAAGGGTATAAAAAGGGGGTTATATGGGGACTATCCCTAAAATGGGGTGAATATTAATAATTTTTTAGAGATAAAGACGACTCTATGCAAAATTTTGGCGAGCTATCACAATTCGTTTAGACGCTAGAGTGATTACAACAGACGGACAGACGGAAATTCCAAAATCGTCATAGAATTTTACACTGATCATGAATATATATACTTTATAGGGTCGGAAATGAACATTTCGATGCGTTACAAACGGAAAAACAAAATTAATATACTCTCCATACTATGGTGGAGGGTATAAAAAGGGGGTTATATGGGGACTATTCCTAAAATGGGGTGAATATTAATAATTTTTGGTAGGGAGATTTGTTACCATATAACACTACAAAATACCAAATTACAGCAAAATCGGTTGAAAAATGCGCTCAAAAACCCCAAAATTCCAAATTTGGGGGGTACCCTTATATGGGGGCTATTAGAAAAAGTGGACCGATGTTTATAATTTTTAGTTTAGATATTTGGCACCATATAAGAACCCAACGTAGCAAATTTCGGCGAATTCGGATGAAAAACGCGCTCAAGAACTTCAAAATACTGAAAATTGGGGGGTACCCTTAAATGGGGGCTATCTGAAAAACTTGAACTATATTTATAATGTTTGGTGGGAAAATTTGCTACTCAATAAGAATTCGAAGTACCAAATTTCAGCGAATTCGGTTGAAAAACGCACTCAAGAACTTGAAAATACCGAAAAGGGGGGGAGGTTACCCTTTTATGGGGGCTATCAGAGAAAATGGACCGATGTTTACAAATTTCAGCGAATTCGGTTATAAACGCGCCCAAAATTTCGAAATTAATTCGTTTAGACGCTAGAGTGATTACGACAGACAGACGGAGATGGCAACATCGTCATCACTGATCAAGAATATATATACTTTATAGGGTCGGAAATGATTATTTCGATGAGTTACAAACGGAAAAACAAAATTAATATACCCTCCAGACTATGGAGCATGCTTAAAAAGCACAATAATGGAACAAATTGTTTTGAACTTATAAATACAACACATATCCCATGTGATATCTGGCCTCTGACCGAAACTTGATCGTGTCCTTAACGAAACAACACTAGGAATATTTTTGAGAAAATTGCCAATGCATAGACATATGTTTTTTTTTATGTTTTAGTAAAAACGAAAGGGTCTATCAAAATATTCAATATAGTTCAATGATGTTAGTAATTCGCTATATAATTCGCTATATCACGTCAACAAAATACACAGGTATTGTTGAACATTTTGATATATTCGGCAATAATAAATTTAAATTTGAATCCTACATGGGGGCAATTCCGCATTACATGCTGTTTGTGTCTAACTTATATGTGCCTTAATGGTTCCTCAAATGTATTTTTAAAGATGTGAAAAATGTTTGCATGGTGTATTGACTGGACCGATTTCACTCACGTTTTCCTTCGGCTGTTTGTAATTGTATTTGTAGTGTGTTTACATTTTAAAATTTATAAACCAAATGCAATTTATAAAATGTTTCGTCAAGGGTTTTTTCTATAAATGAAATTTATTCACATATACCAAAAAATATAACATTTATTTCCATGTTCAAATTTTTAGAATATTAAAAAAGTTAATAACATTGAGTATGCTTTGGATAAGCCATCGTAACCATAAAACATCCACAAACATTGTAATCAATGTTTTTTTTTCTGATGGATAATAAAATTGAAACATAGACAGTATATGCAATTGGTTGCCGTCCAATTTTATTGACTCCTTCAATTGGCATCTCTCAGCAACTGAATTGATGTCGGAAAGGACGGGTAGTATGCTGTTTGATTATGTGATTGTTGTTCTACAAAAGTACCATCTTTATCGATATGGAAATCATGGAACTCGTTAAACCGTCATTATTAGTAGATATTGCAACCACCTTTTTATTTGTGGGAGGCTGTGAATAATAACATGTCTGTTTTTCTGTACAACGGATCAATGTTCTGGTCTGATTCAACGTTCTAGTCTGATCGATATTTTTCATTTAAAACGCAAAAGTATCATTTAAAACAGAACTTTGGTTTCAATTATTGTTGGCTTCGATGGGTTCATCATGAATGTAGGTTTATTATTTTTATTTTCCCGCATAAGAATAAAATGTACAAAATAAATCTTTGTTATTTTTTATTGACCATCTTGTGAGTATGTCCAGATGTGCTTTTAATAATATTGTACTAAAAAGTTTTATCATATAAATTCAATAACAAATTTATTTCACTTCATCTTAACATAAGCTAAAGAAGGACCTATATTCAAAATTTTATGAGATATGAACATCTGACAAAATATTTCAACATAGATTTGGTATGACATGTCCCCGATATGTCATACTATAATATGACGTGATTTGGTATACCTGGTTTTTAGAGACTGACTACATGAATGTAGAAAATTATGAATATTGACCAACTTTCAACATTTTCATCCAAATGACTGGGAATCTATAATGCCGAATTACAGGCACTTCGGCACTTCCATTCCATTACCTCTTATCGTTGTATTTCAATATGTGTGTTGAAGTAAACATTCATGTGTGGCTATGTTAAAATTTGTTAACATACACTATTGAACGCACAAAAAGCATTGCAACTATTTTTGCTGAAACTTTAAACAAATGTTTTTTGACAAGTATTATAAAAAGTGTACCAAAAAAAATCCCAATGGAAATAAAAACCGACAATTAGACAAGTGCGTCAATAACAATTTCACGTTACATGAATATATACAATGTATATATTCATGTAACATGAATGCCTATTGGCATATCAATATTTCAATATTTGGCATATCATATTTTTCTCAAACATAGTTGTCCGCACCCGATAACACCCCTACATACTACGTTTGCTGTCATATGAACATAACTCGCTCTACTCGGTGGCTACAAAGTGGCAATACTGATTCGAGAGTTTGTCATTAACATTTAACAATGTTCGTGTCTAATCGAATTTATTTAATTCTACAATCTATTATTTTAGAAAAGTTTTATCATTTCCAATTTCGGTGCCTCATGATACAATTAAAAGTCTAACTATTAAAAGCGCATAACAATTCAATTGTCACCGAAAGCGATTTAAGGGAAACCCCCCCCCCCCCCCCCAATTCTCGATTGTAAATTTTCAAGATTTTAAATGGGCTGGTAAATCAATACCAATGTTTGTTAAGGTTTGTAACTTTGCACATATATAATTGAAGATTTAAAAGAGAAGAAAAATAATTTACAAAAAAATTTTGTTATTGTTTTGTTGTTGTTTTTTGTAATTAAAGAAAAGTCCTTATTTTTGATGGCGGGCATGATAACTCCTCACTGGAACATCGGAATCCGAAAATTCCAACGGTGTTAGAAAGAGTACATGTCTGGCTCTCGTATGAACTAGGATTATAGGATTCGCTCTAAAATTAACAAAATGGTGGACCTTTGAAAAAATATTTTTGGAAAATCGCCGATTTTTTACCAAAAACCAAGTTAAAGAAAGCCCCTTGGGTTTCAATTAGGCTGGCCCCACGTTGGGGGCCAATAAAGAAACTCGAAACACCAAGATTTAAAATAATGTTGGCTACTCCTTGTTTAGGAACTACTTCCCGCTTATGATCTAGTCCATCAACTTGGGCAAGCGTGGGTAATGATCTTAAAGCCTTCAGTGTTCTCTAAACAAATTAGAGCCGGGTGGTCCAGGACTCGGAGTGAAGCGATTTTATTGAAATTTGATTGAGCTTAGGTACTAATTATGAGAAGCAAGATTCTTATCTAGTATTGGTTGTGTAAAAAAGGTAGTGATATCAGTGATGTAGTTTTTGGTACTATTTACAAAATATTTACATAGTTAACCGTTAATTTCAAATGTTTAAAACAGAGTTGCATTTAAATATGGAAATCATAAGATCAATAAAACGTGGTTACACTATTGTAATTAAAATTGAATAAAAATAAAGTTGATCCGCTTCAAAGTTAAAAAATAAGGAAGATCTTCACCGATTGGCTTTATCCTAGTTCATACGAGAGCTATACACTCCCAGAGAAGCCTTGCAAAATTTGGAACCGATTGGATTATTAGTTTTTGAGTTATCGTGCCCGCCATTCGCAAAAAAAATGTTTAGAGAAAAACTCGTTTAAAGTTTAAGAAGCCCTTCAGTCGTCACTTGATGTTGACACAATAAATCGGATATATCTTCAAGAGTTCTTGAGATTTTCACTTGAAATTTTGTAGGGACATTGTTTAATTAGTGTAGATTCGAATTATATCAACACGAATTTTGACCCCGAGAATGGGGGGGTCCCCTTAATATTTAAATATCGTTTAAACAAACTTCGCTGTCCGAGATGAAACATGTTCAATTTTCAACAAATGTTAATGTAAAACTTTTCGTCGAAGTTGTTGGTATAGCCAAACAATTCTAACAACAATCTTTTTCTAACACAATCTAATAAAGACAAGTATCTAACAGGTGTTATAAATGTATTACATTTACAGAAACAACAACGATAAAATAATATGCTGCCACGTCAGCTGTTTCTTGTTCATCTAAGAAAAAATCTGAAAGCATTTATTAAATTCTTAATTCTTATTAATTTACCCAACAAAATCGTTGTTATGAAACGCCCCAAAAATTAAGTATTTATTTTGTGAACTTATTTAAGACCATTAAAATGATTTCTTGCCTAGTAATATGTGTCGAAAAAGAAAGTATATTATTTACTGGAGAACTTATGTTGCCATAAGTAACTAGGCCGGGGTAACTAGGTTTTTGTAGTTGCCAATTGTTGTTTCCTAACACAAAGTCTGTGGTTAATGGCTTTCTAACCAAATGAAATTAAGTTATTTAAACGAGTATTATGAGGCGCAATATATGTTATGGAAATGGAGAAAATTAATTTAAATATTTTGTATAACTTGAGGATATACTAAGAAGTATTTAAATGATCAAACAATTACATTTGAATAAAAACTTGGATAAGAAAATATATTTGCTTTGGAAATATATGAAAAGTGCCCAAATAATATAAGCAGTAATTACGTGACCATGAATTTGTTTTGGTGTGAAATATGCTACTGAAATTGAGTCCAGGGTTTTTTTATATTCTCACTCAACAATAATTTTCATTCCCTACTTTTAACTCCAATTGACCCCTTTTGCGGATTGAATTATAATACAAAATATGTAGCTGTTATCCTTCCTAAGTTCTGTTTTACATAATGTAAATTAGAATTGCTAGATTGTTAGATTTAGTTTTTTTTTCAAAATGTATAACCATGAATTACTAGAAATTTTGTCTACCTAAATTTGCATATTCAGAAAATACCCTTCATATTGTCGAGTTTGGAAGTTACATGGATTTATGGTGATAAATAAACAGCTTCCGCAAATGTTTATATAGGTCCATTTTGTCATTACCCACCGAAAGGATTATAATTTAGTATTCCCGGTTTTACGGTGAAAAATATTTTTGTTGGAAATATTTCCGCATAGCCCCTAAAAAAGGTCGTGCCACATTGTTGGTAGTATGATGGTTTTGGCCTCATTTTCTAATTTCGGGTTCTCATTAAAGCATATATTTGTATATTAAAGTATTTAAGCATTTAGTAAAACCCCCTTTACGTCACGTACCACATTTAGGATTCTCTCCCCCGATGAGATCAATAAATTAAAATAAAATATTTTATTTCATCCGTTTAAGCAAGGTACGTTACATCTCAACAACATCCCAGTTTCACGAAACGGTTAGTAGCAAATAAACAAGTTTCATTTCAATTCCCCTGTGATGCAACCAAATTATTATAAATTGTTCGATTTTGTGTTTATGAAACTGTTTGTGTATAAAATAACCACATCTATAAATATGTATTAAATATTTGATGAAAGGCCAAATCGAAATTGTCATTATATTTATATATCCTTGCTTATAGAAGGATAAAGCTGGAAAATATATATAAAGTGGAACCGCAACAATGCCAAAAATTACGCAGGATTTTGTATAGGGAGCTATTAAAAAATATGTGCATATATTGAATATTTCCTTGTAAGAAGTTTTTTATTCACTGGTGGGGAACATGACTAAAACCTTCAAAAACGGAACGATGAATAGCAAAGTGTTAGTAAATATACAAATCACAGATGTTTACTAAGTTCACAAACCACCTTTATATAGGTGTTGCCAATTCCCAATTTGTTTTTATGAAAATGATAAAGGTGGAAATATCTGAATCAAAAATGTGATAATGATGTCAGAATTCGTACAATTCGAGTACTAAGCGATTTAAATAATGACACATTAGTACTGTACACATTACTGATAACGGAATTCGTACAATTCGAGTACGAAGCGATTTACAAAATTTGGACTGTATACACAAATTAGTACTGTACACACATTTGACCTCTTTATACCCTTTACCACACTGCGGTAAACGGTATAAAGGCTTTGTGCATATGTTTGTAACAGGCAATTTATGCATGTCCGTCCGTCTGTTGATGTTAAATTGTAAACTAAGTACAACCCGCATTTATAATTCGATTTGGATGAAGTTTGGTACAGCTCATTTATTTGGCCAACGACCCTATTGAAATTGGTGAAAATCGGTTCAGATTTAGATATAGCTCCCAATATATTCGTCCAATTTAATGTAAATTGTGCGGAAGAGCCCTATATATCTTTAAATGTTTACGAAATTTGACAAAGCGTACTGAATTAAATCTAGAATGATGTGCGCCAAGTCTGGTGAAAATCGATTCAGATTTAGATATAGCTCCCATTTATATTTCCGTCCGATTTTGTTTTAATGTAGCATTAAAGCCCTATATATTTTTCGATTAATACGAATTTTGGCATAGTGTACTGAATTAAGTCTAGAATGATGTGTGCTAATTTTCGTGAAAATCGATTCAAATTTAGATAGACGTTGGCATAGCGGACAGATCTAAGTCTAGATTAATGTGTGCAAAGTTTCGTGAAAATCGGTTCAGATTTAGATATAGCTCCCATATATATTTTCGTCCGATTTTATGTGAATGGTGCACTAAAGCCTCTATATGAACGATTTGCAGGAATTTTGGCATAGCGTACTGAATTAAGTCTAGAATAGTCTAGCAAAGTTTCGTGAAAATCTCCAAAAATAATATAGCAATGATCTGTTTAATTTATTTAACTCAGGTTGAGAATCAGTAGCAAAAATTAATTTTTTTCGTGAAATTGATTTTTTTTCGGTTGAAGTTTAAAAATATTTTTTTGTTTTACAGATGTATTTTAATCATTATTATTTAAACATTAAAATAATAAGTAAGTACTAAAAATCAAATATTATGCGCGATTGGCCACATATTTCACACTTTAAGAAAAAAAAACTATACGTTTACTCAGTAAACACAAGTGCAGGTAATGTGGTATACCTTGAGTCTGCATGAAAAAAAGCCAGCACAATACAAAATCCCATTACTATTTGAAACATTTTTCCTCTACGAGTGAGTTTTATCAACTTTTCCATACAACAATTAAATATTGCCATGTGTAGACATTATTATATAATAAAAATTAAAGTTCCACTCGACGTATCCGTTAAAAAGCTTAACAGACATAAATCTCGAGCTAATTCGCATTCATTAAAAACAATAAATTATATATGATATCAATTGGAAGTGAAAATTATACTATACCACATTAACATCATGTGGTATACCACATTACCTGCACATTTTTAAAAACACTTTTAATGGAATTTCAAATATTTTCTCAAATATCTCTTAAATTGCTAGATAAATGGGATTGCATAATAAATGGGATGTCAATAGAAAAAAAATTAGATTATTATAAGAAAACAGCAACAACAAAGAAGCAACTTGGCAAACTACACCACAAGAGAATCGATTGACTATAAACTATTTCCTATTTAAGTACTCCTTCACTTGTTGTTATTGAATATTTCCTCCATTTTTTCATGCGAAAAAATGAAAAATTGTGGAGAAATGGCATGTCTATCAGTTGGTCTAATTTGAATTCTGTTTCGCCAGAATGAAAATACTACAAAAATAAAAATAACAATAAACATGCAAAATTGTTCTATACATTTTCTTTAAAGTGTGGGTGGAATTTTGATGACGGAAAAGCGGAATAAGACCAACCAAAAGAAATAACAAATCGAAAAAAGTAGACACTGGTTTTTACGATGGCAATTATTTTTGTTCATTTTAGTGGAACAAAGTAAAATTAAATGCCCCCATTTGTAAAGAAGAAACAAGAATTGCCACAGGAAAAGTGTATCGTTTTTTTTCATAAATGACAATTACTTAAAGATATTAGACGCGCCCAAAGTATGTCCAAGAAGAACTGCAAATAGATGAAATAATAAAGGTTCAATATAAAATGTGTGGAAATGGAATTTTCGCGGATTTTTCTCAAAATGTTCTTTCATTAAAACCTTTCCACTTCAATTACAGACTACTAACAGAAACTTAAAGTCAAATCGGTCCAGCCGTTTCTTTAAAATAATTTTTGCAAGATTTTCGGGGATTTTTCTAAAAATGTTCTTTCATAAAAACCTTCCCACTGTAATTACCAACAACTGAGTCAAATCGGTCCATCCGTTCTCAATTGTTGAGTTAGTATAATTTTTTTTGGCTCCATTTTTATATATATATATATATATAGACTAGCTGGACCCGTGCCGCTTCGCTGCCCCTACTAAAGTGATTAACATAGGATAGTTCACGTAGGAATCTATTTGTAGTTAGTTTAAATGCTACTATCTATATCTATCTATATATATAAAAATGAATTGCTGTTCGTTAGTCTCGCTAAAACTCGAGAGCGGCTGAACGGATTTTTCTTATCTTAATCTTGAAATGGACCCGTGGCGCTTCGCTGCCCCTACTAAAGTGATTAACATAGGATAGTTCACGTAGAAAATTATTTGTAGTTAGTTTAAATGCTACTATCTATATCTATATATATAAAAATGAATTGCTGTTCGTTAGTCTCGCTAAAACTCGAGAGCGGCTGAACGGATTTTTCTTATCTTAATCTTGAAATGTTCGTGGAGCTCCAGGGAAGGTTTAAAAGGTGAGAAAAAATCGAAAACCGCGAAAAATTTGCAAAAAATTATTATGACGCATATTTGCATTTCCACGAATTTTGACTAGAGCAATTTTGATTGCACCATGTCGTAGTTGCTATTTTGAGATATTTTGGGATAAATTTTCAAAATATTTAATTTTTTCAATAGTATTAAAAATTCTTTTGGGAGAATACAAAAAATAATTGAGAAGTATATCATTGAATGTACACGCGATCATTGTATGTACACGTTTTCCATAGCATTCACGTACATTTTGGGACTAATGCAAGGATGGAAAATCAGAAGACATTCTGAATCGAGTTCATGGCCATCCAGGGTATTCGGATCTAAGATCCATGCCCTAGATTAATTTGTTTGAAAATAATAATAATAGTAACATGTTGTTCCTTTAAGGGGACCCCCACATTCTCGGGATCAAAATTTTTTTTTGATTTAATTCAATTCTACACTAATTCAAGAATGTCTCTACAAAATTTCAAGTGAAAATCTCAATAACTCTTGAAGATATAGCCGATTTATTGTGTCAGCATCAAGTGACGGCTGAAGGGCTTCTCAAAATTTAAACGCGTTTTTCTCTAAACCTTTGTTTGCGAATGGCGGGCACGATAACTCAAAAACTAATAACCCAATCGATTCCAAATTTTTACACGTTTCTCTGGGAGTGTATAGCTATCGTATGAACTAGGATAAAGCCAATCGGTGAAGATCTTCCTTATTTTTTAACTTGGTTTTTGGTCAAAAATCGGCGATTTTCCAAAAATATTTTTTCAGAAGTCCGCCATTTAGTTAATTTTAGAGCGAAGTCAATAATCCTAGTTCATACGAGAGCCAGACATGTACTCTTTCTAACACCGTTGGAATTTTCGGATTCCGATGTTCCAGTAAGGAGTTATCATGCCCGCCATCAAAAATAAGGGTTTTTCTTTAATTACAAAAAACAACAACAAAGCAATAACAAATTTTTTTTGTAAATTATTTTTCTTCTCTTTTAAATCTTCAAATATATATGTGCAAAGTTACAAACCTTAACAAACATTGGTATTGATTTACCAGCCCATTGAAAATCTTGAAAAATTAAAATCGAGAATGGGTGGGGTTCCCTAAAGTACCTAAAATGTTGATATGCCACGGGAAATCGTTTTTCAATATCTTTGAACTTATAAACAGAACACCTCGCATATATCCGATACCAAAAATGTGTATCACAGAGAATACTAATATACGAGATATTTTCTTTTCAAAAATCTATCATTAAGTTCAGCTGTAAAGAGAACAACCGACAAAAAACCAGCAATATTAGAAAAATAGCTAATATTTAATTTGATGGTTGTACCAAAACCAACGTCCGATGTTACCTATTCGTATTGAATATGCCAACTACCGATAACTCTCAGGTTGGAAAACTTTAGATATAGTTTCAGATATAGTGCACAACTTCTGGGATGATGTTCTGCGATCCGTTATGCCAAATTATAGCCAACTCTATACGAAGATTAGGTCAATGTCTTTATAATACCGAAAATGGGGCGAGACCTGTATGTATTGCTATATCAATACTTGGACCTAAATAGGTAATTTTTCGCAGAAATGCGTCTCACCTCCAATATCCCGAAATGACATATTTTAGCTACTACAATGGGAATGGAGATATATAAATTTTTGGTAGGAATATTTGACAGCATATGAGAAATTATTGGGGTTACCATTATATGGGTGCTCCCCGGAAACTTGGATCAATATTGATAATTCTTTGTAATTAGATTTTGTACTCACTAATCATTTAAAATATAAAATTACAGCCAATTTGGTTGAAACACGTGACCAAACCCCCAAAATACAGAGGAGTGGAACAATATTGACAATTTTAGGTGGGATTCATGCTACCAAATAAAACAACCAATTACAGCTGCCTATCGAGCAGGTCTGAATGGCTTTATACAGATGCAGCCGCAGCGCTGAACGGTTACAAAGTGAATGCCGTCCTCAGAGCAGAAGAACGTCAGCTGCCCAGACAAACCAAAGTAATTTTGGCCCAGTTACGTTCTGTATGGTGCAGTCGGCTCAATTCGTATTGGGCACGGATTGATGACCAGGTGCAGGATGTCTGCCCTGCATGTGGTACAGGCCCTCATACCACACTGCACTTATTCAATTGCCCAGCCAAATCTACTCACCTCATTCCGGAAGATCTGTGGTTACAGCCAGTGGAGGTACATTTTATACTCAATGATCATCCAATATATAAAATTACAGCCAAACACCGAAAATTAAGGGATTACCTGGATACTTGCTAATATTGATAATTTTAAGTACAGATATTCTGTTGTAAACCGTGCCCAAGATCTTCAAAATATGGAATGTTTATTGCTACCGTTATATGGGCGGTACTCCGAAATATGTGCCAATATTGATAATATTTGGTACGGATATTTTCTGCTCAATTACAACCCATTCTGTTGAAAAATCGTCAAAACTTCTCATATTGCGAGATACGGTTATATGGCTACCCTAAATAGTGAACCTAGGAGTAGTAGCAATGTATGTGCAAATTTCAGAGCACTATCTCAAATCGTGGAGTGTAGAAAACTAACTTAATATTGGGCTGTCGTTATGTGAATTATACATTAACAATATTGCTATGCAAGACAACGTTTGCCGGGCCCGCTAGTATACTAATATATTTTCTACAATATTCACATGTTTTGCATTAATCGTTCAAAGACCAATACAATCCTTCATTACCATTACCACCTACCTTTATGTCTGTATTCTCATCTGATTTCCCATTATATAGCTGGGATCCCTTCACATTGTAATATTTTTAACGAACTTAGACTTAGTCTTCTTCTTAACTCATGGTTGTATAATGTTCTTAATTGAAATAAATAGTTTTAGTAATGTCCGTTTGATCAACTAAACTTAATTTCTCAAGTAATGTACACATTTTGTTTTCAGGTCAGCTATGATGATAACCCACCACAGATTTCAGATTATTATAACTAATCCATCATCCGCATTTCGCTTCTGGATATCTTCCAATTATTGCTGATGCATACTTTTATTGAATTCATGTTCGTTTTCTCCAATGCACAGTTGTCCCAATTCAATTTTTTTTGGCCAAAATTATTTAATACAACATAACGTATACTTTTCGTTTATAAATAGATTAATATTTATTATAATAATATTAATATTTATTGCAAATCCGTTAAAACGCGTTTCTGCAATCATAAGGTTTTATTAGGTTTTAGGTTTTTAGATATGCAAAGGCATACAAAATGTTAGGGTACAAAATGTGATGTTTTAGTACAAACATGAGTTGTAAAGCAAAATAAAATGTAAACATAATTCAAAATTTACTCTTTTTATAAAACTATGACTTAAAAATATTTATACTATAAGTAAAGAAAATAAAAGAACCCTATTAAGTTTTAAATTAATTAATTATTGAATATATGTAGATATTTCGTTTTCCAGAACTATATTTTCATCGCCATATTCTTCTTCGAATTCTTCATCTGTGGTTTCATCACAATCAGTATCATTCGCGGGCCGTAATTCATCGTTTAGTTCACAATTCGATCACTTCAGATGGCAGGTTTAACCGCTTTCTTTCTTGTAAGTGGGCGTTTATGCGTATAGATGATATAAGTGGATCAGATGTATCCAATGCCCTATTAAATACGTCTGTGAGATTATTGACACGACTACTGTTTCTAGCGTGTAATAATCTGTCATTTTTATATATTTTGTTTCTGCATTCAGCAGCATCCTCTCCAAAACATCCAACTGGCA